>NC_134710.1:467182775-467222775 GCF_043290135.1 Rhipicephalus microplus
TTTTATGAGTAAGACAGTCAAATAAAAGCACTGCTTTATACTCAGCCTGATTGTATCGTATCCGCGACATGCAGAACCAGAATTGTCAATTGTTTCTCTTTCTCCTGAGTGTGTATTTATTAATAATTTGGAAGCAAGTTGACAATATGCAACATCATGACAACAAAAAACACCAACCGGATAATGTTGCAAAATAATGAGAAAAAAACGTACGGCAGCTCCAGTACAGTGAAACCTGACAAAGTGCATAGCACAGGCACCGAGCGAATCGTGTTGGTGTTGTCGCTGCTCTGTTTACCAGAACGTCGATGACGCCAACTTTTAAGCGTAAACATGCAGGCTTTCCCCAGCACAAGTAGACTCTTGTTTGGGAGATTCGCAAACTTGCTATGCGACATGTGGGCGTCTATTTAGTGCACTTTGTCGACTTCCTGCTTGTTACAGCAGTTTATGTACGTGTCGTCTACAGTGAGTTCGCTCAGGTTGTTTCCCTCATCACATATTGTGACATAGCGGCCGGCGAAGCGCATGGGCTGGGGCATTCGGTCGCTCGTTGAGGTGGTGGCGGCTCTCTTGCGCAGCGCCAAAGTCAGCAAACGTGTCCAATGTGCTTTTAGCGATTTTCGGTTATTTTCCGTTTCTCGTTCGTTCATACGGAATAGAAAATAACTAGTCTAGAAACAAGTCTAGAAAAAATATGTTATGGTATCTCATTATATATAATTAGGTACCTGCAGTGAACATTTTGCCTCAGTTCATTTCACAATGAACAGCTGACCATGATCACTGCCGAAAGGGAAGGGGGGGGGGGTTAAATTGACATATGGTTCACTGGCAAGAAGCGATGCTTAAACTTCCCGATTGATATTTATTTTCAGCCGTCTTGGTCGATTCTTGGCTGAAAGTCCTCGGGAGCACGGGCTTGCTCATATAAGGAGGCGCTTCTTCTTCCTCGGTTCGACCTGGCAATGCACTTCATTAAACGTACTCCCGCCCACCAACTCACTCGTTCAGCTCGAGCAAAGGAAGCTTTTGTATCGGCCTTGTTGTAACAGCCTCTCCTTGTTGTTGAATCTTGCACGAACGAAATTCTGCATGAACGGACAGCTCCTCTGTTGACTTCCAGAACCGTTGCAAGTTTCCACATTTGTCGGGGTAATTTTTCATCATGGACATGACGATGTATTCTGCTTTAACTTCTTTGGTGGGTCTAGTACGTGAAAAGTGCACTGATTGAAGTTGGAGCAGATGTTCTTTTGCCTACCGGTTCCAAAAGATTTCACTAGCCGTTTTCTGTATACATGCCATCGTAAAGTTTCCGTCCACATTTGATTCATTGGCGTGTCGTTGCCACCCTGTGGTAGCCCCGCAAGTTTCCTTGCAATAATAAGGCTGAGTTAACGCACGAGGTTCCCCGGTGTGCGACTAGATGTAGGTGAGAGGCCTCGAGTTCACAACCGCTTCCACTTCTGATAGCACAGTAATCAGCTCCTTAAAGTTAAGTCGACCTTTGCCGAGAAGCTTTCACAGTGGAAGCTTCATAGTCTCCACCATGGAGCGCTGGGAAGAATAAACTTCCATGTGATCCTCTTGTAACCCAAGTATGCAGACACGCCCTCTTAAGAAAACATCTGACAGAGATTCTCCAGGTCTCTTGACGTCTTCTTAAACGTTCTTGCTTTGTCTGAATAAAAACCTTAGAAAGACCCCTTCGTGCTACAAAGAGTCGCACACACATGAGGAAAGCTTCTGAGGTCAGGCTCAAAACCAGTTCCAGGTAGATTTCTCTGGATGTAGCACATATGAAAAGCAGTATGTAGCATTTGCTCTCTGCGGCCCCGACTGCAGTCACAGCAAAGAGCGGTCCTGCGACGTCAAATCCAGTGACTTCGAATGGGTTTGTCGTTGTCAAACAATAGCGTGCTATGGGAGCTGTCGGAGCGTCACCTGAGCTTATACTGAATTGTCTGTACGTATGGCACCTGTGTATGATTTTCTTAACCAGTGTGCATGCCTGGCAGATTCAATTTTGTTCTCTCAACTGTGACAAAGTGTCGCTCATGCCCCTATGTAAAGTTTCGCAGTGTGCTCGTACTGTGAGTAATGTAGAAAAGCGATGGTCGTGCGGGAGTATGACTGGGTGTTTCACTTCTTCAGATGCTTCAAGGTGTAACAGGCGACCACCGACCTCAAGGATGTTGTTGTCATACAAGAACGGGTTGAGGTCTTTGATTTGAGAGTCCTCCTTTGCATGTGTGCCTTTCCGAATCGCGCTTATTTTTTCTTGGAATACTTGTTTCTGGACATGCCTAATCTAATAACTTTCAGCTTCAGCAATGTCTTCGGCTACTAGAAATCCGGTGTGCACTGCGGTTTTCAAGTGGCAGCTTTCAATGAATGTGAATACCCAGGCTATGACCCTGAGTAGCCTTTCCATTACTGTTAATATCCAGGACTGGTGCCGACGTTGCCTTGCAGGATATCGCAATGTGCCCAGCAACCATTTCAGAAGAAATGCTGTCGTCAGTGCTGATAAATTATGACGGTTGTAGAGGCCATCAGTCTTCTGATGCGCATAGCCAGACAAGTCCATGTCGCCACGTGCTACTGGACAATAATGTTTCCATAGAAGCTCCACGTGTGAGCAGGTCAGCTGAATTCACATGACCAGGCAATACCTCCACATAGAAGGATTTGTTTTTTTCCCTGATCTCTTTCACTCTGTTCGACACAAATTGCTTCTAATTTGTCAGGTCACCTTTTATTCACGAAAGTGTGACTGTGGGGTGAATGCTTAGCAGATCGCTGTTTCAGTAGGTGCTCTCTTTTTTCACCTAATTAGAAGTGAACTTCGCGAATATCACATCCGTGTCCGTCGGTGATGGACGTGAACCCCCACGGACGTCCGCCAGTTACGGCGGCGTCGGCGGTGGCCGCATCCAGGAAGCGTGCGGGACTCTACAGCGACTACGACAGTGAGGGCGCTCTTGTTTACCCAATGAGCAGCGAAGAGCCTTCCGACGACGACGATTTCAAGCTGGTGTTGAGCCGTAAGGCGAAGAGGTGGAACGTCAAAACATCTTCGTCATCAAGTACGTTGAACGACAAAGTGCCAAGGAGACCCGTGACAAACACTATCCTTTTTGTCCCTGAGGTACCGGACGAAAACATGAAGCGCCTCAACAGGCAATCTGGTTCGATGATGCCGGAAGGACTCGTGCCAAACGAGATCACAGACATCAGAGTGAACACGCGTAAGAACATATTCTCTTCCACCCTTCTCTTCCACCGCCCTTGCCTCCCAGACCGAAGGCAGCAAGCGCGGTCAACAAACCAACGAGCAGCACTGTTGCAGATGAATGAGATTGGCCTTCATTGCCGAAATCACAGCCACCTGCAAATCCCAAGCGCACATCGACAGTCACATCACTCCAGCCAGCCGCTGACAAGAGAGAGAGAATAAAATGAGGGAAAGGCAGGGAGGTTAACCAGAAAATGGAGCATCCGGTTTGCTACCCTGCACTAGGGGAAGGGGGAATGGGGAAGAAAGATTGGAAAGAAAACGAAAAGGAAAATAGACGCGCGCGAAAAAAAAAAGGGGGGGAAGCTGGGGTGCTACAGTCAATACAATAGGCCGCTGCCACGCAAAAAGTTCAGTAAGGCCTTCACTGATTTTCTGTGAGCACACAAATCATGTCGTCTTTCCAGCACTGATTGTTCAGACAAAGGTCTGTCGTCAAGGCGAGCTAACGCAGCAGCTAGTTGCCGTCTTTGCACGCTGTAGCGAGGGCAGTGACAGAGAACGTGCTCTATAGTTTCATCGCTGCCGCAATGACCGCAAGCAGCACTGTCTTCCATGCCGATTCGGAAGGCGAAAGCTTTGGTGAAGGCGACACCAAGCCATAGTCAGCAAAGCACCGTTGTCTCGAGTCGGGAGAGTCCAGACGGAGGCCGGAGTCGACGAGACGTGTCCAGTCTACGCAGTCGCGTGTGCCGTAAGCACTCGGTGTTCCACAGGAATTTTAATTCTGCATTAGCGATTTTTCGGATGGTCGTTGCAGCATCAGTCCTTGAAAATGGTATAGATTTTTCTTCACCATCTTCGTGTGCTGATCAGGCAGCTGCATCGGCATGTTCGTTGCCCGATATGCCGCAGTGACTTGGAAGCCACTGAAACGTGATTCTGTGTCCTTCGTCGAAGAGGTGGTGAAGCAGCTCTCTAATTTCCAGCACTAGTTGTTCATGAGGTCCCGGGCGTAAGGCGAATATCAAACACTGTAGTGCTGCCTTGGAGTCCGTGAACACGCTCCATTTCTTGGCTTCTTGGTGTTTAATGACTTGAATTGCGCTACGTAGAGCAGCAAGTTCCGCAGCTGTCGATAATGTCTGGTGGGATAAACGAAACTTCACCATTGTCGCTGTTGCAGGAAAGATCACCGACACTGCAGACCCATCCACTTTAGTTGAAGCGTCAGTATATAGATGAGTATGCTCACTGTATTTCTCATATAACAAGAGAAGAGAAAGCTGCTTTAGCGCTGGAGATGAGAGCCGGGCTTTTGACCCTATGCCTGGAACCATGAGTTCAACATGTGCATAGGTCATACTCCATGGGGGAGTTGAAATCTTCGATGGAGTTGTATATTCCGTAGGAATGCGTGTGCGATATGACAAGACTGTCTGGCAAAATGAGGCACGAGGTCGGGCTTCTGGCAGTGAAGCTAGATGATGGGCAGGGGCACGAGTAAGATCCCTCACGTGTGCTCAGAACACTTCCATCATGATATGCGTCTTTAGCGGGTAGTCATTAGCGATCTCTATTGTCTCAGCTGTTGATGAACATCGCGGTAGCCCCAGACAAACCCGCAGAGCCATGGCCTGGATGCTTTCGAGAGTCCGAATGTTGGTTCTACAGGTGTTGGTCAACACAGGCAAACTGTAGCGCAAATAGCCAAGAAAAGGCGTCTTGTACAATTGCATCATTGCATGTACTGAAGTCCCCCAGGTTTTTCCTCCGAGATACTTGAATAAGTTAGCAATTTCTGTCAGCCTCTTCTTCAAGTGGGCCACATGTGGGCCCCAGCAGAGGTCTCTATCAATGAATACGCCTAGAAATCTGTGCGTCCTGACATATGGTATGACTTGGCCATCGATTGATATAGCGCATGGTCTCATTGGCTTTCGACTAAAAGCAATCAATGCACATTTCGCTGGCGAAATTTTCAGACCCTGGTCCTTGAGGTACACTGATACCAACGTCACAGCTTTCTTAAGTCTTGCGCATACCTGAGGTCTTGTCACGCCAGATGTCCAGACGCAGATGTCGTCAGCGTACATGGATAACTTGACCACACTTGGTAGTCGTTCTACAAGACCAATGAGAACGAGGTTGAAGAGGGTTGGACTCAACACGCCACTTTGCGGGACTCCACGATGCGTTGGGTGTTGGGAAGTTGGACCACCTGCAGTGTTCACAAACAAGGTCCGCCCTTGTAAATAACTGCGTGTCCAACAATACAGTTGCCCGCCTAGGCCCACTGACTCAATGGCTTCGAGGATGGCGTCATGTAGAACGTTGTCATATGCTTCTTTTACGTCAAGGAACATGGCTGCAGATAGTTGTTTACCTGCCTTTTGTTGCTGGACATATGTGACGAGATCTATAACATTGTAGATCGAACATCGGTGACGGCGAAAACCAGCCATGGCGTTCGGATATATCTCATAGTATTCCAGGTACCATTCAAGCCTGGCCAAGATCATTCTCTCCATTACCTTTCCTACGCAACTTGAGAGTGCGATCGGTCGGTAAGAGGTAATGTCCAGGGTAGATTTGCCAGGCTTAAGGATCGGTACCAAGCGGCTAACCTTCCAATCTTGCGGAACGACGCCAGCTTGCCAGGAATCGTTGAAGATGTTAAGGAGTGCTTCTCGTGCCCGTTTACCAAGGTTGCACAGCATCTTGTATGAGATGTCATCCGGGCCAGTTGACGACGACTTATTACATAAGACGAGCGCCGCATCGAGCTCCTGTGATGTAAACGGTAGATCCATGCGTGGGTCCCGTGAGTGAGGGATATGATTCACTGTATGTAGGCTTGTGTACGCTGTATGGCCCACGGTCATAGCGCAGAAATCTTCTGCTACCTCAATTTCATGCCGGCGATGAAAACGTGCAAGGGCTTTGAAGGGAAAACGCTGCTCTGGAACAGAACGTAGGCCTCGCACAATCCTCCATATCTGAGACAGTGGTTTATGAGGATCTAGCGACGCACAAAATTTCCTCCATCGTTGGGTGTCTAATTTGTCAAAGCGCCGTTGTATCTTCTTTTGGATGCGCCGGGTTGTCCGTAGATCGTCTGTGGAATTGGTGCGTCGGTATCGTCTTTCGGCACGACGGCGTATCGCACGAAGTCGCTCCAGCTCGAGGTCATATTCAGAGTACTTCGAAGAGCATATTATTGTGCGCATAGTCGCATGTGCAGTTTCCTTAATAGCTTGCTGAAGACCATTGGACAGGCCTTCTTCACAAGCATCCTTAAGTTGAGTTTTGAACACACTCCAATCTATTCTTTGTGTTGTGGTAGAGGAGTACGTGTTCGAAATACCTTTAATCTTCAGGTAAGTGGGGATATGATCGCTTCCGTGTGTTTCAATGTCCAAAAACCACTTTACCCGTGTAGCAAATTGGCGTGAAACAAAGGACAAATCAAGGCAGCTGCTATATGTAGTGCCTCGTAAAAACGTAGGACTGGCGTCATTCAGAAGGACGAGACCATGGCTGGAAACCAATGATGCTAGACGCCGTCCCGTTGAATTAAGCCTGGAGCTTCCCCGGATGGGATGATGCGCATTGAAATCCCCGGTGATAACCCACGGACCCGGATGTGCCCTTAATATGCCGTCTAGTTTGTTGGCGTCAAAATGACTTGATGGGGATATATACACGCCTAGAAGTGCGAATGTCACCTTTCCTTTTTTAACAGACAAGCACACATACGGATTGCCGTCGTGAGGTTGGACTGGCTGGACGACGTAAGTAAGCTCCCGGCGAATAAATACAACAACCTTGCTACTTTCGATGTCACTTGAAGAGAAAAATGACTCGTAGCCGGATAATCTAATTCGGTGCGATAATTTCGGTTCACATATAATCATAATAGGAAATCGGTACAGATGAACAAACTGGCGAAAATCAGATATGCGAGATCTCAGACCTCTTGCGTTCCACTGAAAAATCGACGCTTCTCTGACCTCCTGACGGAACGACTTGTGATTGTCGGCCATGGCTTTACTGGAGGCTTGCAAGGACCGGACTCAACGTGTCCAGCACCTGTAGGCCGCTCCTAGCAGTTGGCGTATCGATGCTTGTCAGAAGACTTCTGATGACACTCACAATGGATCGCAGCATAGGAATAATTTGACGATCTGCTGTTGGAGCCTCGTCATCAGCAGCATTGGCTTTCACTGGGAGCAGAGAGCGGGAAGGCTGCTCGGAAGGCCGTGCGTTCGCAAGCACCGGCCAGTCTTCAGGGGAGAGAGGCTTCGCCGGTGGAGGTATTCTTGTACTCTCTGGCTTTCTACTGGATGTTGATGGTGGTGTAGACCGAAGTGGTGCATGAATATCACCATGACTGGAGCGCTTCCGTCGGTGGCGATGTCGACGCCGGATTTTCTGTGAAGCTTCTCTATGGGTGGAGTTATCCCTGACCATTTCTTTCAGGATACTCATTTCTTTCTTGAGTCTTGGGCATTCCTTAGACGTGGCCTCATGCGTACCTCGACAATTGCCGCACCTATAAGTTGTTGCACAACAGGTGTCTACCGTGTGCACCTCCGCGCACCGGGGGCATACGGTAGAGTTCGCACAGACGCCCTTGACATGACCGATCTTGAAACACTTGTGGCACTGAAGCGGCTTTGGGACAAAATGCCGTACCACATGCCGGAAATGTCCTAACTTGACGTGCGTAGGGATTGAGTCGCCCTCAAAGACTATCTTAACGCAGCGGCTGTTCCCGAGGCGGCTTATATGCTTAATGACCACTCCTTCGTACGCCGGTTTTATCAGAATGGGTAGATCCGTGTTTGGGATTGCCAAGTCAATGTCGTAAATGACACCTGCAGTGCAGGTCCCAGTCATCGCTACGACCACTCGTACTTTGACATCTCCAAACTCTGTCATCATTCGAAGCTTCTCCAGCGTGTCTGCATGTGTTGTGTCAACCGCTAAAACGTTCTTACGTGTGTTTAGCCGGACCTCTTTGATTTCATTCTGTGCTATTTCTTCAAGAACATTGGAAATGGCTTGCCTGTTCAATTTTCGAAGGCTGGCGGAAGGATCCACGGACATGAAGAGAATGGTATGCGGCCAGCGTTCACTCCTTGCCTTCACGGTTGACGTGCTTGCTGGTGATGACGTCTTGATGAGCCTCCTTTTGGCCTTGCGGCTCATCACAGACACGAAGCTGCCATCTGATGAGTCGTCGCCGTCGACTGAGTAGATGTCCGGGTCTTCACTGGAGCTGCACCAAGAGCCTCGTTTCCTTTCGGAGCTTACAAATGTTGAGCTGTAGCCAGACGGGCCAGCAGTTCGTTCTTCGTCCATGGGCACGAGAGCAGGAGCGTCTCTTGAGCCATCGCTGGTGATGGACCATGAGCCTTGAGCCACAGAAGAGCTTGAGGGCGCTGACATTTGACCACGTGGGCCTGTAGAAGTCACCGCTGCCATCGCCACAAGGCGGGACGCAGAGAGCGTCCCAGGAATCGTGGAAAATATAACGAAAAACAGTTAGTAGTGACAGACGCGTTCTACCACTAAGTAACTTCGTCGTCGTCCTTCCTTCAACCAGCCGCTGACAAGCTGCCTGAGAAGGACACAGAAGTCATCAGAATGTTCCGAACACTGCTGGATGCCATGCGAAAGCTGTGCAGCAGCCTGAAGTCTCCAGTCGCTCAGAGTGCACTACAAGTACTGGATGCTCTAAGTCCAGTACTTGCAAGTCTCCAGTAGCAACCATGGCTCGACCAATTTTCTCCTTCCGCAACGAGGTCTGACAAGCGTCGATAATGCAGTGGAACGCGAGAGGCGTGAGATCCCGCATCTCTTCATTCCATCAGTATATATTCATGAATCGTATTCCTATGATAGTTATATGTGAACCAAACGCGCAACAACCTCCTAAACTATCAGGGTATGAATATTTCGTTTCTTCAACGTGCGAGGAACGCAGCAAGGTGGTTGTTTACATGCGCACAGATTTCACATATTTGCATCATGCAGTTCAACCGCTTGACGACAATCAATATGTCTGCTTACGTGTTAAAAACGAAAAAGTGTCATTCACACTTATTGGTGTCTACATTTCACCCTCCGGACGATTTGAACAAGACCGTCTATGAGACATACTGACAACAACTACGGGTCCGTGGGTTGTAACTGGAGACTTCAACGCACATCACTTAATCTGGGGTAGTTCGACGATCAACGCTAAAGGAAGAAACCTCGTGTCATTCGCCTCCAAGCAGGACCTATGTTTCTTAAATGATGGCAGTCTACATACCTGCGGGGCCTGACTTACAGCAATTGACTCGATTTGACTCTGGTATCCAGAAACTTGCGGTCGCAAGTGCACTGGTTTTAAGACATCGAAACGCAGGGGAGTGACCACATTCCAAGTTATCTGCGAATAAGGGGTCTTACTAACTCCTCTCCTAGGACCACAATACGAAGAATTGATTGGTCCAAATTTCAGCGACTCATGGAAAATACATGCCGTGAAGACCCTGACCAGAACTTGGGGTATGTCATCAAAGAGGCAATGAGGGAAGCTTCCTGTCTCCTCCCGTTCACCGGCAAGCGTTCAAATTTCGACGTTGAACTGGAAAAACTGTGTGCGCTTCGCCGGAGGGCGGAAAGAAGATACAGGCGGACGAAAGCAATATGCGACTTGAGGCTGGTACGACGCATACAGAAAAAAGTCCAACGACGTTTAGACAAACTTGAACAGGAACGCTGGAAATCAATCTACGAATCATTTGGATCCCCGAAAGCCGTTGTCACGCATCTGGAGCACTATTCGTGGCCTGCGCTTGACTCCCCAACAACGACATCCTTTCATGGCTTTAGCCCTACATTTGGGCCACACCCTACTTGAAGTGGCAAATGAGTTTTGTACGCGAATCGCTGGTGTGTCCGCCTTGTCCGCTGGCACCATTAGGAGTGTTATCCCTGAACCCCGCATCTCCGAAATGGACAATCTTTTCACTATGGAAAAACTTGACGCATCTTTGGCGGCTTGCCGACGATCATCTTCACCAGGACCCGATGGCATCACCTACGCCGTTCTAGCCAACCTTCAACAGGAGGCAAGGGGACAGTTGTTAAGCTATTACAACCACCCATGGCAGGCGGGCATTGTTCCCCAGGATTGGAAGATAAGTCGACTTGTGCCACTACTCAAAGCAGGAAAGTCACCGTTTGATTTGACAGCATTTCGCCCTGTTGCCCTCGCAAGTTGCGTAGGAAAAGTCATGGAAAGGATGATACTTACACGCCTAGAATAGTACCTCGAGCGCTACAACGTATACCCAAACTGCATGACGGGTTTTCGGCCAGGTAGGTCATCTTTTGACAACGTGATTGATCTCACAACATTTATCCAGCAACAGAAGAGCCTCAAGCGCATACCACTGGCACTTTTCCTCGACGTCAAAGGGGCTTATGATAACGTAACACATAAAGCCATCCTAGACTCGTTGGAAGCTGTTCGAATCGGTGGTCGTATGTTCCAATGGATCCAGGATTATTTGACGAGAAGGTTCTTTTTTGTACAAACCTCAGATGTACCTACCACCAATTACTACACCTCCCGTAGCGTCCCTCAGGGCGCTGTATTAAGTCCCACTTTATTTAACCTCGTGATGGTAGGACTTCGTGAAATTTTGCCAAGTACTATTCTCATATCCATATATGCTGACGATATTTGTCTATGGACTTCGGCTGTAACTCGTCTACAAGTACGTGCAAGAGTCCAGCAGGCTGCCACCCTGACATGCTCATATCTCCGCAAGTAAGGTCTTTCCGTCTCAACGGGGAAATGTGCATTGGTTGCGTTTAATCGCAGAGCCATGACACAATACACCATTACCATCAATGGGCAAAATATTCCATACCAGAAGAACCATCGCTTCCTGGGTGTGATTATTGACAGGGACCTTTCGTGGAGTGCCCACTGCAATTACCTGAAGAGAAGACTAACTTCCATCGTCCATATAATGCGGTTCCTCTGCGGAAAATCTTGGGGCACATCAATAAGGTCAATGATGCAGCTATACAGGGCACTGTTTCTGGGATATTTGCGCTACAGCTTGCCGTTACTGGCAAGTACGTGCAAGACGAACATCCGCACCCTCGAAAGTCTGCAAGGACAAGCACTACGCGTGTGCTTAGGATTGCCGCGATGCACCTCAACCAACGGGGCAATTATGATCGCAAGAGGGCATCCAATTCAAACATACATCATCACTGACAATTTGAGAGCCCACATAAGACACCTCTGCCGAGTTCCTGGTCACCATGTTGCAGTGTTGCCACTTCAAAGACCACAAGCGATGTTTTCAAAGATTATTTTTGCCCATAGAGAATGCCTTCTTTTCGGCTTCACTGCAGCAACAAGACCAGCGTCACCTTCGTGGCGCCTACAACAACCACAGGTGTGCCTCACTATTCCGGGAATAACGAACAAGAGCCGTCATTCAACAGTAGTCCTACGACAGGTGGCATTGTCGCTACTCAACGAAAAATACGGCCAGAGGACCCACATTTACACCGATGGATCGGTCTCAGCTGACAGCTCCACAGGTGCTGTTGTCGTCCCGGCTATAAAGCTCAAACTGTTGCATAGGACAACATCCACAGCAGCGGAGCTTGCCGCCTTACGTGCTGCTATACTTTATATCGCGGCATCCCTACCTCAAAAATGAGCTGTGTTCTGCGACTCCAAGGCATCTCTTCAGTGCTTGCAATCAGCTTGACGACAAAGGGAGCATCAACAACTAATGAATGAAATAAGAGAAGTGATTCACGAAGTTTTATCGAAAGGACATGACGTAGTGTTCCAGTGGTTACCGGGACATTGTGGTATTGTCGGTAATGACCTTGCTGATAATGCTGCCCGATCCGCCCACACGGACGCCCAGACAACCCTGATTCCATTGTCGAGAACCGACGCTGCAAGGGGCCTTCACTCGTTCGCTAACACCATGTCGGAAACTTGGCTGAGTGACCCCAGTGTCAGGAACCCCCGCCTACACAAATTGGACCCATCGGGAAAGCTTCAAGTTCTATCGGACCTCTCTTGCCAGGATGCAACTTTACTGTGCCGCCTGTGGTTAGGAGTAGCTTTTACAAAGGCGTACTCCTTTTGCATAGGAATGGCGGATAACTCCCAATGTGAATCGTGTGACACTGACGAGACAATAGAACATCTACTGTGTTCATGTGAATGTTTTTCGAGCGAACGCAACTTGCTACGCGAAACATTAGAGAACCTTGACAGTAGACCTTTCTCCGAAGAGAAGATCCTTGGGTCATGGCTGTACGCGTCGCAGGCCGGCAAAGCGACGCGAGCACTGCTAATTTTTCTAAAGACGACCGGACTACGCGACCGCTTATAAGCGTGCAATGGACAAGGTCACATCTACACACACGTTTTCCTTCACTTCTCTCTCTTCTCCTTTAATCCCTTCACCCCTTCCCCCAGTGCAGGGTAGCAAACCGGGCGTGCGTCTGGTTGACCTCCCTGCCTTTCATTTCTTCCCTTCCTCCTCCTCCCCCTGTGACTGTGGAATCTGACCACATTGTACAGTGGATCTAGAAGCCTGTGAGTGCGCTTGACACATAGCGAAGTAGCCTTGCTTCAATCAAGGTTCCTAGAAGCTCTAGCCGTGGTAACGTCATTGTCTTGACAGGTGCTGCACGAACTTTTGCGATCAGCAACTCGGGCTTTGCTGAAAAGCTTGGTACGACGTAAAGCGCTGCACGGTATGCCGAAGGCTTTTCGTCGCAAGGAACATGCACCTGCAGCTCTCTGGGGGATGTGGGGGATTTGGATCTTTTCCGCAGTGTCATTTCTGCTTACTGCATATTCTCCGAATGCAGGAACAGCGCAACCTAGAAGTAGTTACTTCGTAACTACGGAAGCGAAAAAAACAAGGACAGAAAAGAGCGCTGAAGTAGTTACGAAGTAACTACTTCTAGGTTGCGCTGTTCCTGCATTCAGTTATGTCCTACCAACTTGCCCAAGCTTCCACGCTGCATATTCTCCTTGGCTTCTCTGCAGATTTGAAGTGCTTCTTTAACTGACTCTGCTCCAACCACTAGATGGTCGACGTACAATGATTCACTGAGGAGTCTGGCGGTTCTGGATTTGCTTCATTGCATGCTTCTCAGATGGTGGCGTCAGTAAATAGGGACTGCACGTCGCTCCTTATGGCACTCGTGTCATTCTCCACTCCTGAATATCCTCCTCGGATAAATGCATCGCTTTCTCAAAACCAGAGGAACCTAAAGGCATCTCTGCGTTTCTTTGTGATTGAAATCTGAAGGAATACCTTTTCGATGTCGGCCAGAAGAGCTATGCGGTGCATTCTGAAGCGTGATAATACTTTCACGAGATCTTGGCACAGGTTTTCACGCCTTTCTAGGCATTCATTCAATTAAAAGCACCCTTTTGCTTGAGAGTAAGCGTCGAAAACAATTCGGACTTTCGTGGCGAGGGCGTGTTCTCAGATAACTTCTCTATGTGGCATATAATTGGCCTTTTACGAATCCAGGGGTGGCCCGTCGACAACTTCTGCGTGCCCCGCTCGTAAGTACTTCCGTATGGTGGTGTCATACGTCTTCAGGAGTCCTTGCTTGTTCGACAAATGAAAGAGAAGTTTCCAAAGTCTTGTGATAGCCACTTGCTTGTTGTCCGAGAGCTCTACGTCTTCCTTCCAGGGCAGCGTCACCTCGTACCTTCCGCTTCTAAGGCCCATGGTCTGTTCAAACTGCTTCAGTACTGGATTGAGCTTGCTCTCACTGTCAACGGCGTCTGACATTCCTGCGCTCTCGAGTTCCAAAAGCGAACGAAGGAATTCGTCGCTCTCTTGTACACTGGTTTTCAATACGCAGACCATAATTCGTGAGTTTGTAACATCCGTTGCCATGCTAGTGTTTCCTTGAAACATCCGCCACCACTTAGAGTTCATAGCAAGAAGTGTCTCATTGCCTACGCATCGAGGGACCTCTCCTGTCGTCACCCTCCACATTTGGTCAATGAGCACACTGACGCCTTCTTCCCCGGCAACGGATTCGTACAGTAGTCGATCAGCGATGTTTTTTCCAGCTCTCTGTATTTCCGCGACGAATGGTGAACTTGTTGTACCTGCTTCAATATCTTGGCGTATGTGCGGAGGATTTATGGCTTTCAAGGTAATTTCAGTGTGTGAACACTAACTCTTCAAACGCAGCTTCGCAACACGCCACCTTTGCACTGCTCGACTTGACTTTCTTGCGAAGGTGTTGAGGCAATGATGGCGGATCCTACACATGGCAACTTCAGATGCCTCGATAGCCTTTCTGTGACGAATGTGCGCTGAATTCCCCCCATCAGGAGTCCTCTGACATACTGATATGTAACATCTGTTACGTCCCAAGCCTGAAACGTCTGAAGAAGTAAACTCGTTCATAAATTCTCCAGGCTATGTCAATTCTTCTCCGAAGATGCACATAGAGTCGTGTTGGTGCTTGGCTTACTTCCCGGTGTTCTGGTACTTGTCCTGCTGGCTTCTCGTGTCTTCTGGCTTAACTTTGGCGGATCACACACGCTTGTTGCATGACGCCCTCGACAGTTTAAGCACATAATCTTGCGGCTGCGATCACACGATTTGTGATATTTCGTCGTGCATTGAAAGCAACTCATGTCTGCTGATAAAATGCTCTTTTTTTCTGGTAGCGGGAGATCCAGTGAGCACATTTCTGTGGAATGTTGGCTCCATTAGAAAAACGCACAGTTATCAAGAACTTTCTATGTGTTGTTTTTAAAACAGATGACGTAGGTTTTTGAACTACGGGACTGGCGTAATTTGTACTGCGCATTCTCCTTATGACTGTTTTTCCATTAGGGTTAGCGAACTCACTTTTCTTGTACTCTTCTCTTCAATAGACAAGAAATTTAATAGGTGTTCCAGCTCCGTGTTACAGACTGCATTACTGTCGTAGCTCGTCGTCCAATTGGCGCATTACCGATCGTACTGTACAGCGCGACCGTGTAGTAAAGCACGCCGCAAAATACCACATAGCATTGCCGAAAAGGACGACTTGCTCACCCCAATGGACTCCAGTCCTCCGATGTTGATGATGACCTGGTCGGTTAGCTTGCGAAAAGCCGACGGGTCACTTGAATGGACTGAAGGCAACGTACGAAGCCTGAAGAAGTACTCCTGTTTGAGTCTCGTTTTGTCACCAAAGCGTTTCTTGAGTATGTCGATGGCGTCCTTGTAGCAAGCCTCTGTGATTGGCAGGCCTACAATAGCTGAAGTTGCGTCACCTCTTAGGAAGAACCTCAGGTAGTTGAACTTGTCCGTTGCCGTGAGGCTTTCGTTCTGGTGAATCATCTGTTCAAATTTATCCCAAACGTCATTTCACTCGCACTGGTCATCAGCATATGCGGTGTTGGTAAGCTTGTGCAGCTTGACACCAGAGACTCCAGAGGTACTGACTACTAACGAAGTCTGAAGCTCCGGTGCTGATCACATGGCCGCAAGAATACGGTTGCGCTTGCTAAGAAGCTCGTCCATGACACTGTTAGCATTGTCCTTGTATTCAAGGATGGTGTTGTACTATTTCTCAAACTGTTCATCTAGTATGTGGCTCTCTCAACTCCCAGTTGATTTGGTTAAGCTCATCGTTGTTCGCCTTCAAACGTCCATAAATGGCGTTGAGCTGATCAATGGTGGCTGTCGCATGGTCGAGAAGAACTTTTGCCTCGTTATTAATCCTAGTGTTGAGAGATCGTCTCGACGTTCGCTTTAGTTTCAGCCTCTTCATGGCGTTCAGTTCACTCGCGTCATTTTTTCGCGTCTTCCGTAGTCTTCCGTGGCCCCTCGTAGTATTTCCTGGATCTTCAGCACCAAACGGTTTAAAAATACATACGGTTCACTGGCAAGAAGCGTGGCTTGAACATTCCGAACGATATTTATTTTCACCCGTTTTGCTCGATTCCTGGCTGCAAGTCCTCGTGAACACGGGCTTGCTTGTAGAATGAGGCGCTTCTTCTTCCATGGTTTGACCTGGCGCGGTGCCTGATTGAACAGGGCTATGCCCCCCCCCCTTACTTTTCTGAGTGGAGGAGGGCAGCACCCCCTCTGCCCCTCCCCCATAGGGTATAGCCTAGACATTTGCACTCAAAAAACGTGAGGCTCTTTGCTTCGTCATCTTGAGTCAACAGCCACATTTATTATCGAATTCTTTTACAGCCGAATGTTCGATAATGTTTATATTGCTACGTTCGATTGGATGGGCTCAGTAGCATATGAACCCGTCGGCGCATTACGTGCTCTTGTTACCTTGTACAATGTGTTCAAAAGCAATCCCTGATTGCTCTAAGTTTCACGCTCATGCTTTAAAATTTCAAAGCAAACAATTCGAATGCTCATCACGCAAGCCATCGCAGCACATGGCAGAGAAGACACTGATCCAGTTCTCTAACATATATTATCAAATCATATTTAAAATGACTTTAGTGTTAGATTATGGTGGTTTAAGAGCGTGTACGGGTATCTATGTTAATTTTTTACATCATTCCGCTCAACGGTAACCAGCAGCAAGTCCGGTTAAGACGCTATAGCGTAACACTATCCCGTTGTGTGTGCCGCCAAAGCTCTGGCACCTACGACTAAGTGCCACGAAAAGCCAAGAACATCCATTGCAACAGAATTTATGTGGATACTCTCGCCGGGTTTTCGCTGACGCCATTGTCGTCCTTTTCCGTACAAAGTACAAATTGAAGACATAACTGTGATTATCGTATGTTCAGCGCACGAGTACAAACTCTGGAGCACTGGAAACGAACGTGGTTGAAGAAGAAAAGAAACGAGCCGGCCATCTTCGTCGTACGGAAGGCGCATGCAATGAGCAGGAACTGTGAACTTTGATCATAAGGGCGAGGATGTGAGCACTTCCGCATGCTTTATCCTGGCAAACATCACCAAATGGCTCGTATACCTTTCTGCTTTCTTTGTCCTTACCTCTTCATAAGAAGAAAACAGACTGGAAGAGCATCAGTTCCTTTCCTGGAGGGGCCGTATTTCTTTAGACTAGTGCTTTGCAGAGTTACGCGAGATCGGTTCCAAAAGAGTTAGCTGCTACTGATTTACTTCGCATAAAATTGCGATTTGTAGCAATCGCTTTCATTGCTTCACACTTCACCGAAGCTGTGATATCTTCAGGACAACCTAATCAAACACTTTTCTTGGCTGCAGGACTGCCTCTTCACCCCACTCTGTGTATAATTGCCTGCTGTGCAATGCGACTGAGCCAGCCGTACCTATCTCATAGGCACGGCTTTTTGGGATAGTTGGCGTGTGTGTATAAAGAGATCATAGAGCATGAAGACACGGAAGGAAGAGACAGGTCAGAAAGTTAGCACTCGTACCGTGTGCCATGTGTCTTGTCTGAGTCTTACAGCGTTGTCATGCCCTAATAAGGATTTATCTCCCCGGCTTACAGAAGTTGATAAAATCACAGAAAAAGCGGAGGGTTTTATTTAGGGTGAGCTCCTAAATGTAATTGTTGGGTGAGGGTTGCACCTGTCTCTTATTGGTTGACGTCTTCTTGCTTGTCATACTGGTGCTTGCAATGATCGCGATAACTTGCAAATTAGGTACCCTGAGGAAGTCTTCTGTATATCCGCCAAGCGCGGCTTTACAACGTTGTACTCCTTCCTACTAAAGTATTTATTATACGCAAATGAATCCCTTGTGCCAAAACACTGTGCTTCCGGCACCAAGACGACCGGTGAGTAGCCATCTTAAGCTCTGTTTAGACCTGAACACTGTCCAGCTATAAAAGAACATTGCTGTTTTGCTCGATGTATTAATTTGCGGTTTATTCTATGGAGGTGATTTTGACGGAGTGTGTTTCGCGTTTTTGCATTTCCACGTGACAGAATAGTGCTGTTGGCGTGGATATATCGTTTGGGACCATTACCGAAGGACTAACGGTGAGAAACATGCAGAATCAGAAATATTTTTTTTTATTCTGCTTAACCCTACAGAACCCAACATGCATATTTTGTGCATGTATTTAGGCGTTGCGGCTTCCTCGTGAAGTGTTTTGCGTTCCGTAGCAGACAGACAAGAGCAGATGCGTGGCCTCAAAAATTTAGTCTTTCGCGAAATGCTATAATGATGGACATGCAACACAAACAAAGTGATATAGCTTCAACTACAAACTTTTTCTCATTTGTCTCGGCAGACGTGATCCCTTTCCTGGGCAGTGACATGGTACTTCACTTTCACTCGAACGTAGCCACGACTCGACGTGGTTTCTCAGTGCGGGCCCGCCAGATCAAGTGTGCGTTGGGAACATCGCCAGCGCCCTCACCTCCATCGCAGCTGCCGGGGCCACCAGGCTCCTCGCATCTGGACTACGGCGCTGAAGACGGCAAGTCACAAGGCGTTACTGTCACGACCTCAACGCCCGTGCGCATCTCGACGCCGTACAAACCAGGTTCTGTCAGCAGCACGACCGGCCAGCCATACATCACGCGTCGATCCTGTGACGTCTACATGGATAAGGTACTTGGGTTCATTTTATTTTATTTCGTGGCTGCCTCAGCACTTGAGTCGAGAGATGCTTCTGTTCGAGCTTCGAGCGTCGTGGCAGCACGCTGAGTCGGCATCTGTATATCAGGCAGCTTACATAGTTCAAATGTGTACAATAGTCCTCATAGCCAGTAGGTTCCTGCACAGCATTGCACGGATTGTTACTTACCTATAACATGTGGAGATGCGCGGATGCGCGGACATGTAAATGTGCAGATGCGCGGACAGCTCAACTGGCTTATAGTGATATTCGGAGGGCTCATAAACAACGCCTAGTGTTGGGTGAAAATGTATGCTCTTCGAGAAGCTCAGGCTGCAATAGACATCTTAGCCAAATCTTGCAGTGGTGCGCGTCAATGAGAGTTGGCAATTGCATGGTACCCGAAGCAGGCGTTTTCTCAGGCGCCTTCTTTTTAACACACAGACCTGTGCTCCCTTTCTTCAGAAACAGCCGGCGCCTGCTGTATGACGCTGAACTTAGCATGCTAATGGCCAATAGCTGATATGAATCAGGAGCGGCATTTGGATCAGATACGCTTCGTGCATTACACTGCAGCCACATGACGTCGCCGCGCTCTATAGCCTGCTAATAATACATACTGGCCACAACATCAGAGCCCACAGAAACAACAACTTGAGAGAGCGATCGCGTTTCGTCATGGGCGTTGAAGGTCATTAGAGGCGCTGACGTCAATTTTTTGCCCCATGCCATGGCTCCTCGTGTAGCTTCCAGCATGCTTGTCGGGAAATAGAAGAAACAAATAGGTTGAAGCGCGCGACAAACCACTGAATACTGCTCGTGCTTTGTCTATTCGAGAAATTTTTCCGGTAGTGGATTTGGGAGACAACAAACTTCGACACCACGATCAATCATTGATTACTCAGGACATCTTTAAGATTAAAAGTAGATCCTATGATCAACCACTTAGGTTGCTGTGTTCTCTTACATGGCGCTCGTAGCATGGTATTGTGCCGAACCTGGAGCAATATACGTAATACCTAATGAATCTTACGGTCTAAACTACCAGTTCCGCATGCGTAGTGAGATCTTGCTGTCCACAGCACGACCCTTTGTTGCACCTATCCCACTTTACCATACGTTGTAATTATTTAGAGTTACGCTCCTAAATACCCCATAACTCTTGAAAACATTCACCTTCGTTGACAATGTTACGTGGTTCGTGTACAGCCAATACGCCTCGAGTTTTCCGTATCCTGCAGTGCGGGTGAAAACCACCTTCAGTTAAAAACCAAGAAATATGTGCACTGAGGTAAGATCTATCCTGAGCTTTGCAGCAAAGTAGTCCAGTCTTCTAGCTGATAGGCCACCACATTTTTGTACTACCAAAATCAAATAATAAATCACTTGGAGCGCCCACTATTAGACCGTTGGTCAGACTCTTCCTCCGTGGCCACAAGAGCTTTTACATGGGCTGTCGGGCCTTCGTATTTTACCCAGATTTACAGCACTGCACTGCTTCTGGTCTTTGCTGGTGTTTTAGGTGACATACTGATACTGAGCCTGAATTTCCTTACGACTGTTTTACCTTGGTTTTCAACATTTGGAAAAGCTCTGTGGAAGTGTTCATAATTCAACCTCGTGAAATTTACTGCAGCTGCTAAAGTAACATTGAGATTCAAGTAAAATACTTTCCCTTGCTGATATCCTAAATAGATACACAATTTTCATCACGATAAAAATTGAAGAATAAAATGAACTCTAGAAGAAAAATAGATGAAGCATCATACTGCACGCCCATTGCACTCCTTCTCACAGATCGATATGATTGTTTTGCTTTTGCGACTTCATATAATACAGAGCTGAAATGAAACATGTGGTTGCTACTACTATCCTCATTACAATCTCTTCGAGTGTAATTATATATATATGACAGTGATGAATCCTCATATAGAAATAAAGAGCATCAGTCATGAATCTCAATGAAGTGAATAGTTCCTAGGAAACCATTGGTGCGTCATTCGGCTGTGTTCTTCGCACCTTCTTGTATAGGTGAATACATTTCCTGAAGTATGCTGGTATCACACTTGAAAGTCTTTTCATTTTCTACATCGAACAGTTGAAAAGTCATCTAGCACAGAAAATCCAAACAGTCGTTATAATCGAATCCATCCATATCAATTAAAGCAACGGGCTGCAAAAGGCTGAAAACCGTAGGCACCATACCCTTGAGTGTGTATCCATCATCATCGACAGAGATGTTTACAAGACAGTGAAACCCCCACGCAAGCTTGCAGCATCTGTGTACATGACGAAGTGTTCGCATTTGCATTGTTTTAGTTGATGTGTGTCTGGGGTGAATTGTGTAACAGAAATGTCGATATGTGAATCTACCAGTAGATGTATTGATGGCCCAGAAGCTGCCATTCTGCATTAGGGTAAGCTGAGTTTGTTGCCCCCTGTTTTCAAATACGGACATATTTGGCCCAATGTCAGACCAGGTATTTAAATAGCACTAGGCTTGCTTTTATAACGCTTCAAAGTATAGACGTTTGTTTTCTAAATAAGTATGGACCAGGTATTTACAGACACAGTTTGAAACCAGATATTAGGTGCTCAAAAGAAGTTCCATCTGTGCCATCCATATCAAATACATGGATCCGACACAGAAGCATTGTGATCAAAGCGTTACGATTCAATTCAATATCTTATTGCTGCTACGTTCTTCCAACGGCACACGAGTATATCATACATTGGTTAAGCGTAACGGTGCTATGCTAAAAAAACGTCACAGCTTTGCCGCAAAGGCGAAGTAATGAACCTGATAGCAATGAATCGGAAAGTCATGCGCAGAATAGCAAGCAGATTGAAACGTGCCCTGCGCTTTAATGCACAAATGATACACGAAACGTACTCGCAGCTACAGTAGAACGTGATTATGTGTCTCAGTTGTCATTTCACTGTGTCTGAAAAGCGCGCTCTTTTCTCAAACGGAGACTGTACAGCGAGTGCAGTGGCCTTTGTGTGTCCGATAATTGCAACATAATCGTTCCGGTGAAAGCCCGAGGCGTGCCATATGCCCCACCCGAAATAAGCGCGCGCACGCGTAAGCGTCGTCCACTCCCCCCCGGCCCTCCGCGGACCAAAGTACGCGTGGGAGATGAGAGCGCGCTGCCACCGCGTCGTGGCCATCGGACGACGCGACGCGTGGTCATTGCGCGATCTTGCTGGTAATGCTGAAAACACGATAGTTCTCCCGAGATTGCCATCGCGAGCGGTAAATGGTAGATATAAATAGCTTGCCGTTTCAACGTTGAAGGTGTTACTTTTTCACTCGGTGACTAACGCCTTGCTCTCATAAGCAAGAGGTCGGATGTTCGATTCCGCATGCTAGAGCCTTTTTCCGGAATATTTTTCCTTTCTGGCGTTTTTATATATAGATACATATACATATACAGTAAATGACTTCGAGGTCGACGCCGACGCCGGCGGCAAAATCCAGCCGGGAGTGTCCATATAATTGATATCGCAATAAAATATTAGTCATATTGCCACGCACGCTTCTTTCTTTGTTTTCATGTGTCCGGGCCACTCAATTTCTGCCAGTTTGATGGCTTATTTCTGCAACGTCACAATCACGTCATAATACCGTAGTGATGCTAAAGCACTCAGGGTGTTAGAATAAACGTATTTATTAAGCGGAGAACCTGTGCCCACAACTCAATGGGACTGTGGTCATAGAACTGCGCCTCGGACGAACACCTAAGAAGTCGTTTAGCTGATTTCTTCTTCCTCTCTGCGAGAAGTCCCAAGCACGTGGTACATATCAGCCGGGTCTAGCCTGGTGTTCGTGTCATGATGTTTTCTGCGCGGCACGGCAACACTGCATGTATCCGTGCCCTGTGTGCACAGTGATGGGCGTGTTATTTGAATGCGGGGGAGATGTCGAAACAGTATCCCAAAACTAAGCTTTTTCACCTTCTCGTCAGCTGTGCAGCATTTGTCTATTCTGTCTCATTTGCCCACATCACAACGTGCATCGCAGATGGAGTTCGAGCTGGAAAGTGCCAACTACCCTGGTGACTACGAAGACGGCACAGACTGCGTGTACACAGTTCGGCGTGCTCACGGCAACATCTGCCAGATGGAGGTCACTTTCCTGGACTTCCAGCTTCGGCCTTCAGACTCATGCCACGGTGACTACCTGGCGATCGATGGCACACGCGTTTGCGGAACCGTCGTGCCAGGAACAGTCCGTAAGTGCAAACCGTTTGTGACAGCAACGCTTCACTTGTTGATACGAGACATTTCTTGCACTCTAGAAATGGGAGGTGTGCAAAGAGAGCTCTTCGGACGCCTTCATATTTCGAATCGTTCGGACACCTTAGAATTGCGTTCCGGGTTTCTCGGCATTTCTGATATGGCGGGATTTTTTTAGTGCTATGCTGATGATGTTCCTTTTTCCTCGAAGAAGCACTCTGTCCGACGTTCTTGTTTTTTCGCCCTGCCGATATACGCATAAAAAATCCTGCCCCACCCACGAAGTGAATGATAATGAATGGGCAAAGCTCCAGAGGCAAGTGACGAGTGAGTGAAGTCACGCTCATTGCGAGCACTTCACCCAACTCCGACGAGTCCTTTCAAGTAAAGCACACTGTGTGCTCACCGTGATATTCTTGAATGGGGGTGACAAACTCCCGCTGTAGAAAAGCGATGGCGTTGGCGCGGCATTGCTCGTTTATGATGCTGAAGATGGGGTATCATTATCGATCCACAAGTTGTCGCAACTCTTGCAGCTGTGGCCGAAACTTCTATCTAGAAAGTCCCGCTTAAAGCGCGCATCGGCGCTACCAGCCTCAGGTAGCGATCGCTTCGGGCAGCTTGGCTGCAGCATCCCTCGCCCGCACCGCCTCAGGGTCCGCTTGCTGGCGCTTCCGTGCCATCGCCGCTTGCGCGCTGCAACCACCTTGCAAACCCTCCGCTCCTTAGTTTTCATTCTTATTATCCAAGTGCAAAGACTTGGCAGCTGTCAAGAAAGAGAGAGAGAAAGCGCACGTAGGAGTGGCACAGGGGAGTAGAGCGAGCGAGGCGGAGCTGTCTAGGGGGCGCTCGAGTACTAGCGGCTGGCTAGAACACAACGGACAAGCCTTGACCTTAAAGAGCTTCACGTCTCAATCAAATTTAGCTAGTTCCATGCTCTGAAACCAGGACAGCTAGTGAGCTCGCCAGTGTATGTGAGGGTACACTTACGCAGCTTGGTCTTATTTCGAGCCCGGGTGAAAATGTGCCACTGGATATCCAAATGGTTTTGACTGGCATTAACTGGGATCAAATGGTCTCAGTTGCAAGCCAACTGGTTTTATCTAGAAGAAAACTGGGAACAGTTGGTGCCATTTGCGAGTGGTTACAGTTAGTGGCTGGTCCCAGTTACAGCTCAACTGGTTTCAGCAGGGAATCAACTGGGAACAGTTGGTGCCATTTGCGAGTGGTTACAGTTATTAGCTGGTCCCAGTTACAGCTCAACTGGCCGCCAACGGGGGCAACCATCAACTGAACTGAAAGCTGCTGGTCATAATTATGTGCTATCTGGAGGTGTGACATGTTCTGGTTGTACGCTTCTTCAAAGTGAAAGATGAAAACAGTGGCATTCAATTGTGCATGGTACATAGAATTGTTGCAACTCAAAAAATAGGCTTTATCCAATTTTTTTCGTCTATACACATGGAAGTGTACCAGACCACCAGCATATAGTCGTACATATAGGACGATAAGAAAATGACTGTGTCATGATTTACAAAAATAATAAGTTATTTTGTCCTGATTCTTTGTCCATTGTTTTAACCTCACTGACTCGAATGAAATAATCGCGGAATATTGAGTTGCAGTAGTGCGCAAATACATTGCATTAAACGCATGCTATTTTAGGTTTACCTTAATTTTATTTTACCTGAATGGCTGGCAGGTGTCACTGTAGTTGCATGTTTAATCTAACGCTCTAATACAGAATAAAACAGTGATGTATAGTCGAACAAAAATATGTTATAGATTGAACTCATCCTTAACTGCAGATTCTGCAATTTTCAATACAGTGGCCTTGATGGCCACTGTATTGTGGCCCACGTTCAGATAGTCTCCTTTTCTTGTGCGCGTGATCAGCCAAGGAAGATATATCATTTCATAAAGTAAATGATGCTTCGTCATCGAAAGAGCTTGCCATTTTTCTGCAAGAATTCCATCATTTAGCTCCTCCCGCAGGTTCCAACATTCTGTGGGATACATTTTCCTTCACACTAAAGAAGATGGTAGACAAACATATTCCAGGCAAAGATTTGTCTGCCAAACAACGTATTGATAATCGTTGGATTACTCCAGAAGTCAAGCGAATGATGAAGAAGAGGCATCGTGTCCTGAATGCTTATAGAAAGCAACGCAATCCTGGTGTAATCATGGGGCTTAAGTTACTTGGAAAAGATGTAATAAAAAACTAGATTACCAAGAAAAAATATTTTCTAGCGTTGGGCCCAAAGTTACAAGGTAACCCTAAAGAAATGTGGAAGTGTTTAAAATCAATCAGCTGAGAATCAATTGGCATCACGAGCATAAACGATAACAGTGTACTTTTAATTGATGACACCGATAAAGTTACTGCTTTCAATGGCTATTTTGAGGCTTCTTTTACGCACCCTTGTAACATTGATGTACCATGTATTCCCTACAATATCTTTGAACCTATGCCGGAGCTGGTGGTAACACATGGTGGTATATTAAGTTGCTTGACAAAATAAAGGCTTCTTCTGTCAATGGCCCTAACGGTATGCCCTCTTACGTGCTAAGTGCTTGCTCTTATGTAAATTCCCACTCTCTTATATTCATTGAGAAATCAACGCGTATTTCTTGTTTACCTAGTGAATGGAAAGTTGTGATTGTGGTTCTGATACATAAAGGTGGCCCGAAAAATATTGTCTCCAACTACCTACCAATTTCCCTAACGAGCATGTGTAGCAAAACAATATCTCAGTATAGATTTTGGTCTGGTCTTTCTTGTTCAACACAGCTCATCGAATTCAGTCATGATCTTATTTGCTCTTTTGACCTTGGGGTGCAGATGGACTGCATATTCCTGGACTTTCAGAAAGCGTTTGATTCTGTGCCTCATGTTCTGCAGCTACATAAACTGTCATCCCTCGCTTTTACTCCAGCATTGCTTGATTGGATCAGGTGTTATCTACAAGACCGGATGCAACGTGTCGTAATTAAAGGTTCCCAATCTGAATATGTTGCTGATACCTCGGGAGTTCCACGTGTGTTGGGACCTTGGGACCTTTGCTGTTCCTAGTGTACATGAACGATATTGTTCAGAGTGTGTCGTGCAAAGTACGCTCATATATAGATAATTGTGTGGTTTAGCATTGTATTAGATCCACCTGTGATCACCAGTACTTGCCATACAGTTTAGACAGTATTATGCGCTGGTGTGATAAGTGGCGTATGATTCTGAACCCTGGGAAGTGCCAGTGCGTCTCCTTTACTCGTAAACGCGACCCTTGTCTGTTTCATTATACATTAGATACCATCCAGCCAACGCGAGTAACTGAGTATATATACCTAGGTGCTTACTTTTCATCAAACCGTACCTGGACTAAGCACGTTGAATGTGTCACAGCAAGATCCTGCACAATGTTAAACTCTGTTAAACGAAACTACCGGTTGGCTCCAATAAAAATGTGAGAACTAGTCTACTTTTCGAATGTCCGACCTATCTTAGAGTACGCCTGTGTGGCGTGAAACCCGCAAACAAAACTTTGCCTAATATGCTCGAGATCGCACAAAACCGTGCAGCTAGTTTTGTAACTATAAACTACGACTTCAGTCTCAGTGTAACTGCGCTTAAGGATAGGTTAGTGAAACCCGCAAACAAAACTTTGCCTAATATGCTCGAGATCGCACAAAACCGCGCAGCTAGTTTTGTAACTAGCAACTACGACTTCAGTCTCAGTGTCACTGCACTTAAGAATAGGTTAGGGTGGGATTTGTTAGTATCAGGTCGCAAAAACTTGAGATTACAAATTCTATTCATAATATTTCATGGGTTGATCAAAATAGATAAAAAATCTTACTTTTCACCTTCCCATTTTTATCCAATAGAACTGACCACCCTCTAAAGCTAGGAGAAATTGTTTCGCAGAACAAACATTTACCAATACTTCTTTTTTTCCTTCACACTCTCGCAATGGAATCGGCTTTCACAGGAGATTTCAGACTGCCGTACTGAAGCATCTTAAACGGACATACTGCTACCGACATAACTGCATTTTTGTTATAATCTGTATTTGGGTTGAGATGCTTCACAGCCCACGCACACTCAATCTGCAGAGTTTCTAATAAATGAAGTGAAGTTTCAACGCCAAGCTTCCTCGTCGATATGCACCGCATGGGGTCCAATGGCAACTGGGAACAATATGGAGCAGTTCAAGTGGTTTATGGTCAAACTCTCAGTGGAGACCAGCTGCCAGTGGAGGCGACCAGCGGAATAGGCAACACTTTTATTTTCAGGCATGGAATCATGGCATATTTAGACTGGTTCTTCTTGCCAAATTTTAATACCTCAGATGCAAGGCAGGGGGAAGATTTCCTGGATAGATAATCACAGAGCTCATCTTGCGGGTTCTTCGCAACGTGCTGTATAAATATTCTGGCATTGCATGTATAATTTGGGCTTGTTGCAACATTCGCACTTGGCCCGGCGCAACCCATAAAAAAAAATAACTAGCCCGAGCTTGGTGCGAACCCAAGATGAAAATAGGTCGACAAACCCAAGCCCGGTCCATGGTCCGGACTGGGCTACCCAGACCCCCTTGCGCGCCTCTTACTTCGAGCATCATTGTCATTAGGATCATCATCGTGTAGTGTCATCACAATTTATTTCATTTTATTTTTTAACCCTTCCTCCGAGTCATGCTACCTGCGCGACACCCGACAGACATTCGAAGCGCACAGAATCGACTTAGAACAGCTCGGCTGTTACAATCTCGCAGGTGTGATGGACTTCCGGGAGCCGCAGAAGGTGATGCGCTTCCACACGGATGACTCGCAGAGTGACCGCGGTTTTCATATCGCCGTGCGGCAGAACGAGTGCGACGACCCAGTCTCAACATCTGGAGTTCGAGGCGGTCAGGCAGGAGACGAAGACGCTGAATGCGATGAGATCATCCACAAGCCCGAATCCATGCTTCTCAGTGCAAACTACCCAGGAAACTACGGGAACAACCTCGACTGCAGGTAGGTGCAGGTGGGAGCGGTAAGCTTCAGCTGAGAAAAAAAAATTTCAGGATGCTTTGTGCATTCATTACTGGTCCACGAAGGTCATCTTTTTTTCTTGTCATACGATACACTGGCCCTCTCCCCAAAAACTTTCTGCACGTAGCCGACTTTTTAACAGCTTTTAGCAGTGAAGGCACGGCAGCTTTTAGGTATACATTTCTCTCTCCTGTCTTTGCACCGCCTCCGTGATTTGACGATGTCCCGTGATGACGGCATATCGTAACGTCACGATGACGTAGCAATAATGATCTGTGTCGACGGGATCACGTCATAAAATGATGTCACCATGGAATGGTGGTTTTTTGCATCACACCAGCGCCGATGGTCAATTTTCGTGTTTGATGAGGAATCTAGATCTGTATTCCATGGATTGTTTTGTCCTGATTAGGGTTAAATGCAAGAGCTGCGGCTTTCTAGTTAGCTACCGACTGAGCTGTGGGAAGCCTCACGCACATTAGTCATTTTCTTTGCATGGCAATTATTTTTTAATTACGCCCCGATGTTTTGCTGACAAAGTGCATTTTTTTAAGATGTACAACTTCATATAAAATGTCGGCTCACCGAAAGTCTCCGCTGCATTTGTTCGTGATTATCGATGCTACCTCGCCTCATGAGCAGCAAATTATATCAAATCACCTCATGTCAGTCAGAACTAAACTACGGATGGTTCATTTCAATGTCGTTAAGGTAAAAAAGATTCCACTTGGTCTTGTTGAAAGTTTATCATGGTGTAGACTCGCGCACTCAAAGAGTGACACAATGAAACATATGAAGAACAAACAGTTAATTTGGCTTTTACGGAGCATTTATGACCTTCAAAATGATACAAATAGGTGATGAGTTCACCAGAAAAGCTAACTGTTGTTAGTTTGTGTTTTGTGAGTATGTCTGGGATGAAAAAATTGGGTTAAAGCGGTGTTGGCGTCGGAACAATAACACCAAGGACTGGACGCGCTCAGGAAGCGTTGCAGCGAACTCAGGCTGGGCCACTTTGCTGGCACAGGGTTGACGGCAGGGCTGCAGCGCTGGGCATTTCTCTTCACGACACGAGCATCATAATAACAAAAGTTACTTTTAGAACAACATATAGTGACATTTCTAAAACTGAAGACGTCAAGAAGAGTGGCTTTACGCGCCAAAACACGTCTTTAAGCAGACAAAACTTGTGTGTTGACACCTTTTGCTACTTTTTATTTGGTAGTTTCGTCATCGGATTATTCAACATGTGATTCACAGAGAGATTTCTTAGGAAAATTCACAATGTGTGGAGTAGTGGGAGCATAAATACGAAATAGTAACCGAAAGTGTTTCAGGCAATTTCAAAGGGCTATATACGGAGATCATCATTTTGCCCATCATTTTGCTCATCATCATTGACTTGGTTGAAGCCGCCCGCTCCCATTATTTCCGTCAACTGTCATCTTGTGTGCAACGGGACGATACACAGCGTCGCATACGCAAATATCACCATGAAAAAAAAAACGGTGTCAATGAAACGTTTAGTTGGGTGAGATTGTTCCCTCTACAATGCGTGGAATTCAGGAAAGGGGTGTGACACTTTTGTGTTTTCTTCATTTTCACTCAAATCCATCACGGTGGGAAGCCTTGTTATCCTCCAGATGTGTTAATTTCCGGCAAAGTTCACGGAGTAGTGTTCTCTCAAGAACTGAAAGAGAGAGAGAGAGAAAACGAGAAAAAAGGAAGTCAGATAGGTTAACCAGATGCTAGAATCCGATTGGCTACCCTGCACTGGGGTCAGGAATATAGGGAGTTTAGGTGACCTGGACGGAATGTTGGAGGTGCTCTCCTGAGAGGCATGGTTTTCGATAAAGGTTGTCTTACTTCAAGGTGAAGCTCAAGTTCACGCAAGTATTTACCCTTACTAAAGCTACTCCTTATTTATTGTAGCGCCATTGCATATGGTTGTAACAAACAAGCACCTAGAGTTCTATGCTTTATCTTCCTGCTGCAACTATCAGTGCCGTTTCCCAAAGCGTGTGTGTTTGGGGGGAGGGGCAGGTTGTTGGTGTGTTTTAAATCCGTCAATTTTACGTTCTTTTCGTTGCATATGGCAGGCAGACTGTTTTAAGAAAGCACACTCGAAGACTTCAACGCCCTGACCGTAGATGGCCACTTTTTCGCTGGATTGTCCACCTACAAGGGCTCAATGATTTTTTTTTGCTTTAAAAGCTCAGCCTCTTATTATGGTGAAAAAAGTATGTTGATATATTTTATGCATTTATTTTCTGCCAGTTTTGTCATTTTTATACCCCGTTCAAGGTGGGCTGATGCTGATAATGGCGCTTATTAGTAACATTCCCTTCAAACGTGGCGGCAACAGATAGACTGCAAACTGACATTATCGAATAAGGTTTTGTGTAGTCCTTCACACTCTAGAAGTTTGCCTGCCTTCTCTTCATATTTTGTCCCTAATTGAAATTTTATCGCTGATTCACAGTACCTAGATTTATACTACTTAAGATGGTTTCATAAATTTTTTCTATGCTCCCAACACTATCGCAATGACACGAGGGACTCCCAGATATGTGCCAAGACAAGAAAAGACAAGAACTTTATATCGCTCAAAAAATCGCTGTAATATTTGTTGCACTATCAGCCCGGTGTTGTTGGAGGCTGCACGTCGTTCTTGGAGATTTTTCTGTGTACCTCACCCAGTGATATAATGCCTGGTGGTATGCGCGCAGATACACGGTTCGTAAGATGAGCTCGTCAGTGTGCCGCCTCGAGATGAACTTCGAGCGCTTCGACGTGGAATCCAGCACCGACTGCGAGTACGACTATTTGGACATCGACGGACAGCGCCTGTGCGGGATTTTTTCCCGCAACACAACGGGTACGGTGCATGCAATTCCTCCCTCGCTGTTTCATTCTATCTATCTATCTATCTATCTATCTATCTATCTATCTATCTATCTATCTATCTATCTATCTATCTATCTATCTATCTATCTATCTGTCTGTCTGTCTGTCTGTCTGTCTGTCTGTCTGTCTGTCTGTCTGTCTGTCTGTCTGTCTGTCTGTCTGTCTGTCTGTCTGTCCGTCCGTCTGTCTGTCTGTCTGTCTGTCTGTCTGTCTGTTCATGCAACATAGTGTATGCATTTATAGACATAATTTGCTTTTAGTGTTTTTAGGTGGTTTCAGTGTTAGTACAGTGGCTGAGGTTATAAGAAACACTGTAGTAAAGGGTTTCGAATAACGTTTATGATCTGCGGGCTTTTTAAATTCTTTGAAATTTCTAATTACATGACCCTCGCATTCTGCCTTCTTGAAATGCCACCGCCAAGGCTGGTATGGAATATACGCCTTTCTGGTTATCAGCACCACGAAGCGTAACCACTGGGCCGTCGCGGCTGCTCTTCACTTATCTTCCGGAGCAATGCGGCTGAAAACTGGAGAAAAAAAGCAGGCGTGGCATTCTTACTTAATGTTGAAAAGTGCTGCAGACAAACATGACAGCTAAAAACAAGAACATGGGCGCACTGGAACACAGTTTAAGATCTCGAGAGTCAATGCATAGGTCCGAGAGGTTACATTTGAGGGCTTGTTTTTCTTTGTTATGCAAAATATTGACGATATCTAACAGACGATCATGCAAAGGAAAGTATAGAGGGTGTTAATAACAACCTTATATTACACCCTTTTAATAGCATCTCCTACATAACACGTCTGTACTATCCTTCGTATGATTCTACGTTAGATCTCATTAATATTGTTTCTAGCACAGAAAAACGAGCCCCTAGATTTACACGTCTTTCGTTCATTCATAGCGAGTGTCTCGTTCAGACAGACTTGATGCCTTCAGGTAGTATACAAGAGATTATTGGTGAGCTGCCAGCTCATACAAGTTCACCTTCGTGCTATGTGACGCCAAACAAGCAGATAAATAGTGCTCTTCACTCGCCATCATGGCTACTGGTGGCACTGACGGGCGCTTCCTTTTCAACTTGATCACACTTACATGACCACTACTCTTAATAACACACCCTATACTTTCCTTGGCATGATTGTCTGTTACATCTCATTATTATTGTGTCTAGTGCATAGGTACACCATTTCCCTTCCTTCGCGCCAGCTATGGGGATGCATACAGTGTCGGGTGGACTCCGCAGTTCGTCCCGCCTTTATCGACGGAAATTCCCCTTTGACGTAACACAGCACCCGTACTTCCAGTCACACCCGGTATGCTTAGCTTCTTTATCGTCTGGATCAGGGCCTCAAAATTTTATTAAAATTTGTCATATAACTTGTCTTTCTAAAATATATGTCATAATTGTTACATCGTAAACCTTAATGCATAAAGAAGGAGAGGACAAGGACTTGAAGAATTACAGGTCGATCAGCTTGCAGTCCGTCATGTACAAGCTATTTGCAAAGGTAATTGCTAACAGAAGACAACATTTGAATTGGATCAACCAAAGAAACAGCCAGGATTTCGAGCAGGCTACTGAAGAATCGACCACATTCATACTATAAATCAGGTAATCGAGAAATGCTCAGAGTACAGCCAACCACTATACACAGCCTTCATAGATTACGAGAAGGTGTTTGATTCAGTAGAAACATCAGCCGTCATGCAGACACTGCGGAATCAGGGCGTAGATGAAGTATATATAAACATTCTGGAAGAAATCTACAGAGGATCAACTGCTACCATAGTGCTTCATAAAGAAAGCAACAGAATACCAATCAAGAAGGGTGTAAGGCAGGGGGACACAATCTCCCCAATGCTATTTACCGCGTGCTTACAGGAAGTTTTCAGAAGCCTAGAATGAGAACAGTTAGGGATAAGGGTTAATGAAGAATACCTCAGTAACCTGCGCTTCGCCGATGACATTGCATTGCTGAGTAACTCAGGGGACGGATTGCAACTCATGATTACAGAGTTAGACAAGGAGAGCAGAAAGGTGGGTCTTAAAATTAATCTGCAGAAAACGAAAGTAATGTACAACAACCTCGGAAAGAAGCAGCGCTTCGAGATAGGTAATAGTGCACTTGAAGTTGTAAAAGACTATGTCTACTTAGGGCAGGTAATAACCGCAGAGCCTAACCACGAGATTGAAGTAACTAGAAGAATAAGAATGGGGTGGAGCACATTAGGCAAGCCCTCTCAAATCTTGACAGGTAGATTGCCACTCTCCCTCAAGAGGAAGGTATATAACAGCTGCATCTTGCCGGTACTTAGCTACAGAACAGAGACCTGGAGACTTACAAAGAGGTTACAAATTGAGGACGACAGCCTGCAATAGAAGAAAAATGGTAGGTGTAACCTTAAGAGACAAGAAGAGAGCAGGGTGAATCAGAGAACAAACCGGGGTTAAGGATATCATAGTTGAAAGCAAGAAGAGTAAATGGACATGGGCCGGGTATGTAGCGCATACATAGGATAACCATTGGTCATTAAAATTAACTGGATTCCCAGAGAAGGCAAGCGGTTTAGGGGGAGACTGAAAGTTGGGTGGGCAGATGAGATTACAAGCGCACGACCGAGTTGACTGGCGGAACATGGGAGAGGTCTTTGTCCGGCAGTGATCGTAGTCAGGATGATGATGATGATGCTGATTTCTTATATAAACTCTTGTCTTTCAGCTTCATTATGAAAACAATAAATTAACAGATTGTAGCTAACCCTTTCAGCGTATTTTAGCAGCAGTAGAATTTAGGTGCCATACCAATACAGCATTTTTATGAAAATGTGTATTGTATAAACGAAACAACCTTCATAAAAATTTAAAAGTTACACTGTAACTACATTGCCTTAAAGGGACCCAAAACGAATATTTGTGTTACCCGTTTTCTTGAGTGCAACGTAAAGCTTACCGGTCTGAGCTTGTAATCACGGAATGGTAACGCGGAAAACGCCGTAGAACATTTATAATCAGAATTTTTCCATTTGTGGCGATTATGCAGTCTTTAAGGATACATGCTGCAAACAGTGGATGTGATCGCGATAGCGATTAAATGCCAGTGTAACACCAGCAGAGATTAAAAGTGAAACTCTAAGTGAAGACACGTAATGTTGTGTTGGTCAAGTCTGCAGTTCCACGACCAGTGCTTTCTATTGTGCTAAATTATTTTACAACAGTTACAGCACTTTGCTGGGGCTTCATATGCTAGTACTTTTAGCCGTGCACACGTAGTTTTTCCGACTTAAGCCAAGCCGAGCTAAGCCAAGTCTTCGAAAACGAAATGACGCGTTTACCCATGATTGACAATTCACACAGGGTATTTCACGTGCTGCCGTAGTTGGACGGCTTGGATATGTCATCGCTTGACAACTTGAGCGGGTCAAAGGAACAAATTTTGGCCCGCATGCGTGCGTGAAATTCGGACCCCTATTAATTAGCGCCAGAGCGAAATGCTTTGATGGATGACAGCGGTAGCAACGAATCCGATGGACTAGCTACCACTATCGCCACCACCAGCAGCATACATGAGTGATAGCAATTTTCTATAGAGCAGAAGGTCTATGGTATTTCGCGTGCCGCAGCAATCGCATTCACAAGCTCGCGTGTGTTTTCCAACGCGATAGGAATCGAGCTACTCTGGAAACGCTGCGCAGCCGCGCGCATGCGCAACTGCACTTGTTTCCCTGCAGAGGTCACGAAAGCAGCGCCGATTTTCGTGCTCTGCTTTTTTTTGGCTGATAAGGTGCACAGAAACAAACGAAAATGAACAGTAACGTACATATTCAAAATTTAAGTCCTTATTCTGGTGTGCTTTAGGTCATCACAGCTAATTTATTAGGACTTCATATTTGTAGTTCATAGCTGCGCGGCATGCCGGTTTTAGTTACTTTTAAACGTGATTTAAAAATATAAATCTTCCTCAGGTCACGAAAAATATGCTGTCGCCTGTCACCATAATTCACACTCTTTCCTTTCCACCAGATTCTAATCACGTGTTCTGGCCAGTTGTGAGTCCGTTTAAGACCCGTTTAGGATTATCTCTGTGGTCAGTGTAAAAATGAGGATCAGTAGTATAACTTGGAGATCACGTATCTGTATGCCGTTCAACTAACAAAAGCAGCAGAGACATACAAAAGCCAGAGAGTGTTACTACTGCAAAAAAAAAAACTTGGATTTTTTTTTTTTGCTCGGCGTGACGGTCAGATAACGAGGAGGGTAAAATTTAAATGAAGTCACATACTCACGTAATGGTCGCAGGTTTCCTTTCTGTGACTTGGTATGAAAATTACGAGTGTGGTCATACACGGTGAATGAGCCAGAACACCATTTTTCTGAATACCCGTATTTCCGGTGGTACTCGCCTTTCTTGAACTGCAGCGCTCGCTTGTGCTAGGAGCCTTTGCCTCGTGCTTTACCGAGTGTTTTCGCATGCAGCATTTCAGTGGAAATAGCGTGGCCGTCACTCTGCGTCTATGTTAAGTGCTGCATAAAAGTTCTTCTGTCTCTGGAAACACGCTCTCTTAACCTTATAAACGCGCACCTCTTCGCAGTTCTCTGTCAAAGCATCACTTCTTGAAAGCACCATCATCGTACACATTTTTCATCGTTCTCGACTTTCCGGCGAGCCGGTTGAGTGTTCTTCAAAAAAAGAAATTGGTAGTCTTGCACCGCACAACATGTAACATTGATAAGCTTCTGTTACATAATGGGTGCGGCAAATACAAGAGTATATATAATATAAATACACACTTGTGCGAGTAGCTTTTTAAACAAAGTTCTGCGCGCTACTTTTACGTTATGGTAACCATTGCGACCAAAGAAGCCCCATCGTGGGTGACGCTTCTTTGGTCATCTTTGTTATTTTCGAAATGAGACTTTGGTGGTAAGACCTAGCTGTTTCGGTTGTTTGCATGTGGAAAACTGCAGTGCTTTTGTACGCCAGTGACCGTAGCGCGACACTATAATGGGACGCAGGTATGTACGACTTCGAAGAGAACGAAAAGCAGCTGCATTTTCACTCGGACGCGGCAAACTCCCGTCCGGGCTTCCAAATTCGGCTGCGCCAAGTTGAGTGTGTCAACGAGGACGATGCGCAGTCGCCGCGGCCGCCGCCCTTCAGGCCCCTGCAAAGCGGCTTCACCACATCAACACTGGGCGTCGGAGGCCAACAACCGGACCAGCACAAGTGCGACAAGATTCTCACAAACAGGCTCTTCGATGTGCGCAGCCCGAACTACCCGGGAGGCTACCCGCCTCACTTGGACTGCAAGTACATCGTGTTTCAGGTCGGTAGTAGCTCAGTGAATCACCAGTTAGGGTAGGTGCGTTCACAATGAGACATCTGTGTTTGAAAACCATTTAGGCCAGTGTACACGCCAAGACAGCATTTCTTAAAGAGGATATCCCGATTGTACTCCGTAGGACTTCAGGTCCGTAAAATTATCTAGGTGAAGGGTTGGCGCTGTTTTTACAGACCAATTCTTTCCCAATGTCATCACTATCAGTGCTTCAAAAGGCACAGTGACCGGCCCAGAAGCATTTCCTGCCTTTGGAACTTTCTCACCCCGTCTTGTGTTCTAGCCCACTATGGCATAAAAGGCGCACACAGTGCTAATCATCCCGTTAGACTTCAATTTGCATGTTATCGAATCACAGAACTTGTTCGTTTGTTTTCCGATGACAAGTGTGCAGACCATTCATCTTGCCTCGTTTCAAAAAAAATTATCGCTTCTTGAGATCGGAGTGTGCGTAGGTCGAAGCTCCATGCAATACCTTCGTGAAAACGAAGAGATATGGCAGTTCATGTCTGAAGCCACGACGCACCGTTGTAAGCATTGTTACCAGTCAGACAAAAAGAATGAATGTCACATAGATTATGTGAATTTTCAAGAACTTTCAAAGTAGTACTAGATGTTTATTTCTGTAGGTTTCATTATGTAGCAATAATTCGCTAAAAATGCAGACGTGCATGCCCTACCACTGCCTACTCATGTAATAAATAGATTTCAAGAACTTATTTGTTATTGATTTATTGTAGGCTTCATGAAATACACTGTACCTTGCGGCAGATGGCTAGCTGAAACATGGCTGCTGTCGTAGTATGCGTTTCAAAAGCCACGAATCGTTTCCCATCAGGTCACTGCGAAGAGTAGTTGGCTCTGCAAGACACTGCCTTAAGATCCATGTAAGATCATCTTGGTGGTCAGGGGAAAAGTGTGGAGCAATAGCACAACTTGAAGATCACCTTTCTGTATGCCGTTGAACTAACAAGAGCAGCAGATACATACAAAAGTAAGGAACTGTTACTATTGAAAAAAAAAAAAAACGTCGAATTTTTTTTTTTTTGCTCTGTATGGGAGTCAGATGACGAGGCGTTTACATTTTTGATTGATGTCAAGTTGATTAACATATTTATTACCATTCCATGATTCTAATGTTATAGGAGGAGGTTCCAAAGTTTCAGAAATACTGACAGGGCACCTCCTTCCTATATGAAGAAAGACAACAGAACGAAGACAAACGAATGAAAATCATATGGTGGGGACGTTAAACCACACAAATCAATCAATCAACAAACGAATGAAAGACAGCAGAAGAAACGCACAAGAAGTACTCTACTCAAGTACAATGCTCATCGGGGCACAAGTAAAACGTTGTTCAAGACTTTCTGACATGATGCAGTGATACACCGTATCATGTCAGGAAGTACAAAAAGTTTTTGACAAGATACAATGTCCGCAGCTTTGTGTTCAAGGACGCTCACTTACAGCTTCAATGACTGAGTATGGCCAATCTGTGTTGGTATAAGCTTTCTTCGAACATAGCGAGCGAGTATTACATCTCACTATTATAGCGTCTGTTAATATAGCACTGAAATATTTCCATTAGGTGGCGGCACAGTATTGCACGTGGGCCCTGGTACATTGTTGAACAACAGGAGCAATACAGATAAATAGGATTGCGTGAATGTTCGAATAGTTGGAATATCTGAATGAATATTACAGCATTCGAATTCGTTTCCATTGAAAAAAGTTTGCAAATTTTCAAGTATTGTCATTGAACGAAGAGAAGTATATTAGTCCTCATGCAACTTCTTGTAGACGTGGTTTCACTGCAGTAGAGGAAAGCTAAGCCAAGAAAGCACCTAATAAAACATGTATTATTCCGTTTGTACCTGCTTGTAAAGGTAGCTTCACTGCAATAAATTAATGCTAGGCCGTGAACGCATTTAAACAAAAATATCCCCTAGCTTACAATTTTTTTTTTAAATGGCTCCACTTTATAAGGAGAACTACGCATTGTCGCAAAGCCCCACTTCATGGTTAAATGAAGATATTGCCCCCCTCAACCCCATAGATTCTTTAGGTTCAAAAAGCTTGATATACCGGCTTATATGCTATAACTATCGTAAATTGTAAAACGTAACTTTCTTTACAGGCTATCACTTGCATTCTACAGAAAGTGTAAATCTGGGACTATTGAAAGTTATTTCCAGTTTTTTTTTTGAAGAAAAAAAAACGGCATTTGCACTTGCCTTGTTTTATTTTTTAACTTTTTCCTAGTTATTTGGTCACGACAAATATTCCCAACTTTCATAATTACACTATCCGAATTCGATTATTTAAAGTTATTCGATCAATATCACTATTCACTTCGAAATCGCTTGGAACCTGAAATTCGCTATTTGTACAAGCCTAAAGATAAAGAATCTGCCATGAAGTGTGGGTGAGGCTTGGGAGCTGTCACTTGGTGTCGCAAGAAGCGTTGGTCGGAACTTCAGCATCATCTGAAATACGTATAGCGGCATCACGGAATACCACATATATCTACGTTGTGTCAACGGCACTTTGTTGAAGGCACATTTGTGTGAGCAGGCCGCAGTTTATAGGTGATAGGAGTTTGCTTAGTCTACTTATGTGGCACTTTGATATGTGGGGTTAAAGTCCAAAAACCACCAGACGATTATGAGAGACACCGTAATGGAGGGCTTCGGAAATTTCTACCACCTGGGATTCTTTAACGTGCACCCAAATCTGAGCGCACGGGCCTACGGCATTTTTGCCTCCACCGGAAATGCGGCCGCCGCAGCCGGGATTTGATCCCGCGACCTGCGGGTCAGCAGCCGAGCACCTTAGCCACTTGACCACCGCGGCAGGGCTGTGGCGCTTTACTGCTGGCGTGGGTACATAGCCATTTAGCAGTGGGGGAGTTTTTTTATTTGGGCGGCTAAAAATAGCATAATGTACTCAAGGGGTCACTGAGTCATTCTTCTAAATATGCTGCCTATAAATGGCTACGCGCTGCCTAACTACTTGGTCGTTGCAGGCTTCGCGTGACATCTGCAGTGTGGAGTTCACCTTTATCGACTTCGACGTAGACAAAAACAACGAGTGTTTCTCGGACTTTCTCGAGATAGACGGGGAGCGCGTCTGTGGTGTCCTTCCACCGGGATCAAAGAGTGAGTTTTTCCTGATGCGTTCTTCAAGGCTGTGCGTTTGTTGTTTATGGGCACAATTTTTATCACTTTTCTCGTGCATCCCAGGACTGGTGCATTTCAGCAGCTCACAGATGGTGTTCCGCTTCCGGTCAGACCGAAGTGGAAGTCGGCCTGGTTTCCACCTAAAGGCCCGCCAAGTTGAGTGTGGCTCCCGGCTACCGCCGGTCACGGGACTTGGTATGTACGGACGATGTCGCATAGCTTAATCACTGCTTTAAGAAAGTAAAAAGTAAGAAAGGGTATGATTCCGTAGAAACTGAATGTAAGTTCACTTTGTAAAGAAATCAAAAATGTTTATGAAACAAAGTTTGTTTGGGCTATATGATTACTAGGCTTGTGCGAATAGTGAATTTTGGGTTGGAAGCGAAGTCGAAGCCAATATTGATTTTGCTCGAATGCTTGTGAATTGAATTCGAATATATTATA